>NC_068428.1:0-32500 GCF_023373465.1 Oncorhynchus keta
TTTTTTCGACTTAAAAACGGTAATTTTAACCATTTTCAAAAAAGTGATTTTTTTTTTTTTCGACTTAAAAACGGTGACCCTGACATGCCGAATTTGCGCCATTCTGAAAGGACCCCGAAAATAATTTTAACCATTTTCACAAAAAAATTTTTTTTTTTTTTTCGGACTTAAAAACGGTGACCCCGGACATGCCGAATTTGCGCCATTCTGAAAGGACCCTGAAAATAATTTTAACCATTTTCACAAAAAAGTTTTTTTTTTTTTTTTTTTCGGGACTTAAAACGGACCCCGGACATGCCGAATTTGCGCCATTCTGAAAGGACCCCGAAAATACTTTTAACCATTTTCACAAAAAGTGATTTTTTTTTTTTTTTTTTCGGGACTTAAAACGGTGACCCCGACATGCCGAATTTGCGCCATTCTGAAAGGACCCTGAAAATAATTTTTAACCATTTTCACAAAAAGTGTTTTTTTTTTTTTTTTTTCGGGACTTAAAAACGGTGACCCCGGACATGCCGAATTTGCGCCATTCTGAAAGGACCCCTGAAAATAATTTTTAACCATTTTCACAAAAGTTTTTTTTTTTTTTTTTCGGACTTAAAACTGTGACCCGGACATGCCGAATTTGCGCCATTCTGAAAGGACCCCGAAAATAATTTTTAACCATTTTCAAAAAAAGATTTTTTTTTTTTTTTTTTTTTTTTTCGGGACTTAAAAACGGTGACCCCGGACATGCCGAATTTGCGCCATTCTGAAAGGACCCTGAAAATAATTTTTAACCATTTTCACAAAAAAGTGATTTTTTTTTTTTTTTTTTTTTGACTTAAAAACGGTGACCCCGACATGCCGAATTTGCGCCATTCTGAAAGGACCCTGAAAATATTTTTTTACCATTTTCAAAAAAGTGTTTTTTTTTTTTTTTTTTTTCGGGACTTAAAAACTGTGACCCCGGACATGCCGAATTTGCAATTTGCGCCATTCTGAAAGGACCCCGAAAATAATTTTTAACCATTTTCACAAAAAAGTTTTTTTTTTTTTTTTTTTTTTTTCGGGACTTAAAAACGGTGACCCCGGACATGCCGAATTTGCGCCATTCTGAAAGGACCCTGAAAATAATTTTAACCATTTTCAAAAAAAAGTTTTTTTTTTTTTTTTGGGACTTAAAAACGGTGACCCTGGACATGCCGAATTTGCGCCATTCTGAAAGGACCCTGAAAATAATTTTTTTAACCATTTTCACAAAAAAGTGATTTTTTTTTTTTTTTTTTCGGGACTTAAAACGGTGACCCCGGACATGCCGAATTTGCGCCATTCTGAAAGGACCCTGAAAATAATTTTTAACCATTTTCAAAAAAAGTTTTTTTTTTTTTTTTTTTTTTTTTCTTCTGAAAGGACCCCGAAAATAATTTTTAACCATTTTCAAAAAAGTGATTTTTTTTTTTTTTTTTTCGACTTAAAAACGGTGACCCCGGACATGCCGAATTTGCGCCATTCTGAAAGGACCCGAAAATAATTTTTTAACCATTTTCAAAAAAGTGATTTTTTTTTTTTTTTTTTTTTCGGGACTTTTTTTTTTTTTTTTTTCGACTTAAAAATCAGACCCCGGACATGCCGAATTTGCGCCATTCTGGAAAGGACCCTGAAAATAATTTTTTAACCATTTTCACAAAAAAGTGATTTTTTTTTTTTTTTTTTTTCGGGACTTAAAACGGTGACCCCGGACATGCCGAATTTGCGCCATTCTGAAAGGACCCCGAAAAGAATTTTTAACCATTTTCACAAAAAGTGTTTTTTTTTTTTTTCGGGACTTAAAAACGGTGACCCCGGACATGCCGAATTTGCGCCATTCTGAAAGGACCCCGAAAAAGAATTTTTAACCATTTTCACAAAAAGTGATTTTTTTTTTTTTTTTTTTTTCGACTTAAAACGGTGACCCCGACATGCCGAATTTGCGCCATTCTGAAAGGACCCTGAAAATAATTTTTAACCATTTTCACAAAAAAGTGATTTTTTTTTATTTTTTTTTTCGGGACTTAAAAACGGTGACCCCGGACATGCCGAATTTGCGCCATTCTGGAAAGGACCCGAAAATAATTTTTAACCATTTTCACAAAAAGTGATTTTTTCTTTTTTTTTTTTTTCGGGACTTAAAAACGGTGACCCCGGACATGCCGAATTTGCGCCATTCTGAAAGGACCCCGAAAAGAATTTTTAACCATTTTCACAAAAAAGTGTTTTTTTTTTTTTTTTTTCGGGGTACTTAAAAACGGTGACCCTGGACATGCCGAATTTGCGCCATTCTGAAAGGACCCCGAAAATAATTTTTAACCATTTTCACAAAAAGTTTTTTTTTTTTTTTTTCGACTTAAAAACGGTGACCCCGAAATGCCGAATTTGCGCCATTCTGGAAAGGACCCCGAAAAATAATTTTTAACCATTTTCACAAAAAAGTGTTTTTTTTTTTTTTTTTCGGGACTTAAAAACGGTGACCCCGGACATGCCGAATTTGCGCCATTCTGGAAAGGACCCCGAAAATAATTTTAACCATTTTCAAAAAAGTTTTTTTTTTTTTTTTTTTCGGGACTTAAAAACGGTGACCCGGACATGCCGAATTTGCGCCATTCTGAAAGGACCCCTGAAAATAATTTTTAACCATTTTCACAAAAAAGTGTTTTTTTGTTTTTTTTTTCGCTTAAAAACGGTGACCCCGGACATGCCGAATTTGCGCCATTCTGGAAAGGACCCCTAAAATAATTTGAACCATTTTCACAAAAAAAGTTTTTTTTTGTTTTTTTTTTCGGGACTTAAAAACGGTGACCCCGGACATGCCGAATTTGCGCCATTCTGAAAGGACCCCAAAATAATTTTTAACCATTTTCACAAAAAATTGATTTTTTTTTTTTTTTTTTTTTCGGGACTTAAAACGGTGACCCTGGACATGCCGAATTTGCGCCATTCTGGAAAGGACCCGAAAAGAATTTTGAACCATTTTCACAAAAAGTTTTTTTTTTTTTTTTTTTTTTCGACTTAAAACGGTGACCCCGGAAATGCCGAATTTGCGCCATTCTGAAAGAACCCCGAAAAAGAATTTTTTAACCATTTTCACAAAAAAGTGATTTTTTTTTTTTTTTTCGGGGACTTAAAAACGGTGACCCCGGACATGCCGAATTTGCGCCATTCTGAAAGGACCCTGAAAATAATTTTTAACCATTTTCACAAAAAGTGATTTTTTTTTTTTTTTTTCGGGACTTAAAAACGGTGACCCCGGACATGCCGAATTTGCGCCATTCTGGAAAGGACCCTGAAAATAATTTTTAACCATTTTCACAAAAAGTGTTTTTTTTTTTTTTTTTTTTTTCGACTTAAAATTCGGTGACCCGGACATGCCGAATTTGCGCCATTCTGGAAAGGACCCCGAAAATAATTTTTAACCATTTTCACAAAAAAAGTGATTTTTTTTTTTTTTTTTTTTTCGACTTAAAACGGTGACCCTGACATGCCGAATTTGCGCCATTCTGAAAGGACCCTGAAAATAATTTTTAACCATTTTCACAAAAAGTGATTTTTTTTTTTTTTTTCGACTTAAAACGGTGACCCCGGACATGCCGAATTTGCGCCATTCTGGAAAGGACCCTGAAAATAATTTTTAACCATTTTCACAAAAAAGTGATTTTTTTTTTTTTTTTTTTTTTTTTTTCGGGACTTAAAAATCGGTGACCCCGGACATGCCGAATTTGCGCCATTCTGAAAGGACCCCGAAAATAATTTTAACCATTTTCACAAAAAGTGATTTTTTTTTTTTTTTCTTTTTTTCGGGACTTAAAAACGGTGACCCCGGACATGCCGAATTTGCGCCATTCTGAAAGGACCCCTGAAAATAATTTTAACCATTTTCACAAAAAGTGTTTTTTTTTTTTTTTTTTCGGGACTTAAAAACGGTGACCCCGGACATGCCGAATTTGCGCCATTCTGAAAGGACCCCGAAAATAATTTTTAACCATTTTCACAAAAAGTGATTTTTTTTTTTTTTTTTTTTCGGGACTTAAAAACGGTGACCCCGGACATGCCGAATTTGCGCCATTCTGAAAGGACCCCGAAAATAATTTTTAACCATTTTCACAAAAAAGTTTTTTTTTTTTTTTTTTTTTTTTTTCCGTACTTAAAAAAGGTGACCCCGGACATGCCGAATTTGCGCCATTCTGAAAGGACCCCGAAAATAATTTTAACCATTTTCACAAAAAGTGATTTTTTTTTTTTTTTTTTTCTGGGACTTAAAACGGTGACCCGGACATGCCAATTTGCGCCATTCTGGAAAGGACCCCGAAAATATTTTAACCATTTTCACAAAAAAGTGATTTTTTTTTTTTTTTTTCGGGACTTAAAAACGGTGACCCCGGACATGCCGAATTTGCGCCATTCTGGAAAGGACCCCGAAAAGAATTTTTAACCATTTTCACAAAAAAGTGATTTTTTTTTTTTTTTTTTTTTTTCGGGACTTAAAACGGGTGACCCCGGACATGCCGAATTTGCGCCATTCTGAAAGGACCCTGAAAAGAATTTTTAACCATTTTCACAAAAAAGTGATTTTTTTTTTTTTTTTTTTTTTTTTTCGGGACTTAAAACGGTGACCCCGGACATGCCGAATTTGCGCCATTCTGGAAAGGACCCTCAAAATAATTTTTTAACCATTTTCACAAAAAAGTGATTTTTTTTTTTTTTTTTTTCGACTTAAAAACGGTGACCCCGGACATGCCGAATTTGCGCCATTCTGAAAGGACCCTGAAAAGAATTTTTTTAACCATTTTCACAAAAAAGTGATTTTTTTTTTTTTTTTTTTTTTCGACTTAAAAACGTGACCCCGGACATGCCGAATTTGCGCCATTCTGAAAGGACCCCGAAAATAATTTTTAACCATTTTCACAAAAAAGTGATTTTTTTTTTTTTTTTTTTTTTTCGGGACTTAAAACGGTGACCCCGGACATGCCGAATTTGCGCCATTCTGAAAGGACCCCGAAAATAATTTTTAACCATTTTCACAAAAAAGTGATTTTTTTTTTTTTTTTTTTTTTTTTCCCGACTTAAAAACGGTGACCCCGGACATGCCGAATTTGCGCCATTCTGGAAAGGACCCCGAAAAGAATTTTTTAACCATTTTCACAAAAAGTGTTTTTTTTTTTTTTTTTTTTCGGTACTTAAAAACGGTGACCCCGGACATGCCGAATTTGCGCCATTCTGAAAGGACCCGAAAATAATTTTTTGAACCATTTTCACAAAAAGTTTTTTTTTTTTTTTTTTTTTTTTTCGGGACTTAAAAACGGTGACCCCGAAATGCCGAATTTGTCCATTCTGAAAGGACCCGAAAATAATTTTTAACCATTTTCACAAAAAGTGTTTTTTTTATTTTTTTTTTTTTTCGGGACTTAAAAACGGTGACCCTGGACATGCTGAATTTGCGCCATTCTGGAAAGGACCCCGAAAATAATTTTAACCATTTTCAAAAAAGTTTTTTTTTTTTTTTTTTTTTTCGACTTAAAAACGGTGACCCCGGACATGCCGAATTTGCGCCATTCTGGAAAGGACCCCGAAAATAATTTTTAACCATTTTCAAAAAAGTGATTTTTTTCTTTTTTTTTCTTTTTTTTCCGAAAGGACTTAAAACGGTGACCCCCGGACATGCCGAATTTGCGCCATTCTGAAAGGACCCGAAAATAATTTTTAACCATTTTCACAAAAAGTTTTTTTTTTTTTTTTCGACTTAAAAAACGGTGACCCCGAAAGGAACACATGCCATTTTCACAAAAGAATTTGCGCCATTCTGAAAGGGACCCCGAAAATAATTTTTTAACCATTTTCACAAAAAGTGTTTTTTTGTTTTTTTTTTCGGGGCTTAAAAACGGTGACCCGGACATGCCGAATTTGCGCCATTCTGGAAAGGACCCCGAAAAATAATTTTGAACCATTTTCACAAAAAGTTTTTTTTTTTTTTTTTCGGACTTAAAATCGGTGACCCCGACATGCCGAATTTGCGCATTCTGAAAGGACCCAAAAATAATTTTAACCATTTTCACAAAAAGTGATTTTTTTTTTTTTTTCGGGACTTAAAAACGGTGACCCCGGACATGCCGAATTTGCGCCATTCTGAAAGGACCCCGAAAATAATTTTGAACCATTTTCACAAAAAGTTTTTTTTTTTTTTTTTTTTTTCGGGACTTAAAAACGGTGACCCCGGACATGCCGAATTTGCGCCATTCTGAAAGGACCCCGGGAAAATAATT
The DNA here is from genome assembly GCF_023373465.1 of Oncorhynchus keta. Taxonomy (NCBI): domain Eukaryota; kingdom Metazoa; phylum Chordata; class Actinopteri; order Salmoniformes; family Salmonidae; genus Oncorhynchus; species Oncorhynchus keta. The sequence continues at coordinate 6,276 of NC_068428.1, forward strand.
TTTTTACCATTTTCACAAAAAGTTATTTTTTTTTTTTTTTTCGACTTAAAACGGTGACCCGGACATGCCGAATTTGCGCCATTCTGAAAGGACCCCGAAAATAATTTTTAACCATTTTCACAAAAGTGATTTTTTTAATTTTTTCGACTTAAAAACGGTGACCCCGGACATGCCGAATTTGCGCCATTCTGAAAGGACCCCGAAAATATTTTTAACCATTTTCAAAAAAGTTTTTTTTTTTTTTTTTTTTTTTTTCGGGACTTAAAAACGGTGACCCCGGACATGCCGAATTTGCCATTCTGAAAGGACCCTGAAAATATTTTTTAACCATTTTCAAAAAAGTGATTTTTTTTCTTTTTTTTTTTTTTTTTTCCGGACTTAAAAACGTGACCCCGACATGCCGAATTTGCGCCATTCTGGAAAGGACCCTGAAAATAATTTTTAACCATTTTCACAAAAAGTGTTTTTTTTTTTTTTTTTTCGGGACTTAAAAACGGTGACCCCGGACATGCCGAATTTGCGCCATTCTGAAAGGACCCCGAAAATAATTTTTTTAACCATTTTCACAAAAGTGTTTTTTTTTTTTTTTTTCGGGACTTAAAAACGGTGACCCCGGACATGCCGAATTTGCGCCATTCTGAAAGGACCCCAAAAATAATTTTGAACCATTTTCACAAAAAGTTTTTTTTTTTTTTTTTTCGGGACTTAAAACAGGTGACCCTGACATGCCGAATTTGCGCCATTCTGAAAGGACCCCAAAAATAATTTTAACCATTTTCACAAAAAAGTGATTTTTTTTTTTTTTTCGGGACTTAAAACGGTGACCCCGGACATGCCGAATTTGCGCCATTCTGGAAAGGACCCGAAAATAATTTTGAACCATTTTCACAAAAAGTGATTTTTTTTTTTTTTTTCGGGACTTAAAAACGGTGACCCCGGACATGCCGAATTTGCGCCATTCTGAAAGGACCCCGAAAATAATTTTTAACCATTTTCACAAAAAAGTGATTTTTTTAATTTTTTTTTCGGGACTTAAAAACGGTGACCCCGGACATGCCGAATTTGCGCCATTCTGAAAGGACCCTGAAAATATTTTAACCATTTTCAAAAAAGTTTTTTTTTTTTTTTTTTTTTTTTTTTCGACTTAAAACGGTGACCCCTGACATGCTGAATTTGTGCCATTCTGGAAAGGACCCTCTGAAAATATTTTAACCATTTTCAAAAAAAGTGATTTTTTTTTTTTTTTTTTCGGGACTTAAAAACGGTGACCCCGGACATGCCGAATTTGCGACATTCTGAAAGGACCCTGAAAATATTTTTTAACCATTTTCACAAAAAAGATTTTTTTTTTTTTCGGGACTTAAAAACGGTGACCCCGGAACATGCCGAATTTGCGCCATTCTGAAAGGACCCCAAATAATTTTAACCATTTTCACAAAAAGTTTTTTTTTTTTTTTTGGACTTAAAAACGGTGACCCCGGAACATGCCGAATTTGCGACATTCTGAAAGGACCCCGAAAATAATTTTTAACCATTTTCAAAAAAGTTTTTTTTTTTTTTTTTTTTTTTTTCGGGACTTAAAAACGGTGACCCGGACATGCCGAATTTGTGCCATTCTGGAAAGGACCCTGAAAATAATTTTTTTAACCATTTTAAAAAAAAGTGATTTTTTTTTTTTTTTTTCGGGACTTAAAACGGTGACCCGGAACATGCCGAATTTGCGACATTCTGGAAAGGACCCCGAAAATAATTTTTAACCATTTTCAAAAAAAAGTTTTTTTTTTTTTTTTTTTCGGGACTTAAAAACGGTGACCCTGGACATGCCGAATTTGTGCCATTCTGGAAAGGACCCCTGAAAATATTTTTTAACCATTTTCACAAAAAAGTGATTTTTTTTTTTTTTCGGGACTTAAAACGGTGACCCCGGACATGCCGAATTTGCGCCATTCTGGAAAGGACCCCGAAAATATTTTTAACCATTTTCAAAAAAGTGATTTTTTTTTTTTTCGGGACTTAAAAACGGTGACCCCGGACATGCCGAATTTGCGCCATTCTGAAAGGACCCCGAAAATAATTTTTTAACCATTTTCAAAAAAAGTGATTTTTTTTTTTTTTTTTTTCGGGACTTAAAAACGGTGACCCCGGAACATGCCGAATTTGCGCCATTCTGGAAAGGACCCGCCATTCTGAAAATATTTTTTTAACCATTTTCACAAAAAGTGTTTTTTTTTTTTTTTTTTTCGGACTTAAAAACGGTGACCCTGGACATGCCGAATTTGCGCCATTCTGAAAGGACCCTGAAAATATTTTTAACCATTTTCAAAAAAGTTTTTTTTTTTTTTTTTTTTTTCGGGACTTAAAAACGGTGACCCGGACATGCCGAATTTGCGCCATTCTGAAAGGACCCCGAAAATAATTTTGAACCATTTTCACAAAAAGTTTTTTTTTTTTTTTTTTTTCGGGACTTAAAAACGGTGACCCCGGACATGCTGAATTTGCGCATTCTGGAAAGGACCCCTGAAAATAATTTTTAACCATTTTCACAAAAAAGTTTTTTTTTTTTTTTTTTTTCTGGGACTTAAAAACGGTGACCCTGGACATGCCGAATTTGCGCCATTCTGGAAAGGACCCGAAAATAATTTTTAACCATTTTCACAAAAAAGTGATTTTTTTTTTTTTTTCGGGACTTAAAAACGGTAACCCTGGACATGCCGAATTTGCGCCATTCTGAAAGGACCCCGAAAATATTTTTTAACCATTTTCAAAAAAAAAGTTTTTTTTTTTTTTTTTCGGGACTTAAAAACGGTGACCCCGGACATGCTGAATTTGCGCCATTCTGAAAGGACCCCGAAAATATTTTTAACCATTTTCAAAAAAGTTTTTTTTTTTTTTTTTTTTTCGGGACTTAAAAACGGTGACCCCGGAACATGCCGAATTTGCGACATTCTGAAAGGACCCTGAAAATAATTTTTAACCATTTTTAAAAAAAAAAAGTTTTTTTTTTTTTTTTTTTTTTCGACTTAAAACGGTGACCCCGGACATGCCGAATTTGCGCCATTCTGAAAGGACCCTGAAAATAATTTTTAACCATTTTCAAAAAAGTTTTTTTTTTTTTTTTTTTTTTCGGGACTTAAAACGGTGACCCCGACATGCCGAATTTGCGCCATTCTGAAAGGACCCCTGAAAATAATTTTTTAACCATTTTCACAAAAAGTGATTTTTTTTTTTTTTTTTTTTTTTTCGACTTAAAAACGGTGACCCCGGACATGCCGAATTTGCGCCATTCTGAAAGGACCCTGAAAATATTTTTTAACCATTTTCAAAAAAACGTGATTTTTTTTTTTTTTTTTCGGGACTTAAAAACGGTGACCCCGGACATGCCGAATTTGCGCCATTCTGGAAAGGACCCCGAAAATAATTTTTAACCATTTTCACAAAAAAGTGATTTTTTTTTTTTTTTTTTTTTCGGGTCTTAAAAACGGTGACCCCGACATGCCGAATTTGCGCCATTCTGAAAGGACCCCGAAAATATTTTTTAACCATTTTCAAAAAAAGTGATTTTTTTTTTTTTTTTTTTCGGGACTTAAAAACGGTGACCCCGGACCATGCCGAATTTGCGACATTCTGAAAGGACCCCGAAAATAATTTTTAACCATTTTCACAAAAAGTGATTTTTTTTTTTTTTTTTTCGGGACTTAAAAACGGTGACCCCGGACATGCCGAATTTGCGCCATTCTGGAAAGGACCCTGAAAATATTTTTTAACCATTTTCAAAAAAAGTTTTTTTTTTTTTTTTTTTTTTTTTTTTCGGGACTTAAAAACGGTGACCCTGGACATGCTGAATTTGTGCCATTCTGGAAAGGACCCTGAAAATATTTTTAACCATTTTCAAAAAAAATGATTTTTTTTTTTTTTTTTTTTTTCGACTTAAAAACGGTGACCCCGGACATGCCGAATTTGCGACATTCTGAAAGGACCCCGAAAATATTTTTTAACCATTTTCACAAAAAGTGATTTTTTTTTTTTTTTTTTTTTTAAGACTTAAAAACGGTGACCCTGGACATGCTGAATTTGCGCCATTCTGGAAAGGACCCTGAAAATAATTTTAACCATTTTCACAAAAAAGTGATTTTTTTTTTTTTTTTTCGGGACTTAAAAACGGTGACCCCGGACATGCCGAATTTGCGCCATTCTGGAAAGGACCCCGAAAATAATTTTAACCATTTTCAAAAAAAAGTTTTTTTTTTTTTTTTTTTTCGGGACTTAAAAACGGTGACCCCGGACATGCCGAATTTGCGCCATTCTGGAAAGGACCCCGAAAATAATTTTTAACCATTTTCACAAAAAGTGATTTTTTTTTTTTTTTTTTTTCGGGACTTAAAAACGGTGACCCCGGACATGCCGAATTTGCGCCATTCTGGAAAGGACCCGAAAATATTTTTTAACCATTTTCAGAAAAAAGTGATTTTTTTTTTTTTTTTTTCGGACTTAAAAACGGTGACCCTGGAACATGCCGAATTTGCGACATTCTGGAAAGGACCCTGAAAATATTTTTAACCATTTTCACAAAAAGTGATTTTTTTTTTTTTTTTTCGACTTAAAAACGGTGACCCCGGACATGCCGAATTTGCGCCATTCTGAAAGGACCCCGAAAATAATTTTTAACCATTTTCACAAAAAAGTGATTTTTTTTTTGGACTTAAAACGGTGACCCCGGACATGCCGAATTTGCGCCATTCTGAAAGGACCCTGAAAATAATTTTAACCATTTAAAAAAAAAAAAGTTTTTTTTTTTTTTTTCGGGACTTAAAAACGGTGACCCCGGACATGCCGAATTTGCGCCATTCTGGAAAGGACCCTGAAAATATTTTAACCATTTTCAAAAAAAGTGATTTTTTTTTTTTTTTTTTTCGGGACTTAAAAACGGACCCCGGACATGCCGAATTTGCGACATTCTGAAAGGACCCTGAAAATATTTTAACCATTTTCAAAAAAAAGTGATTTTTTTTTTTTTTTTTTTTTTTTTTTCGGGACTTAAAAACGGTGACCCCGAACATGCCGAATTTGCGACATTCTGAAAGGACCCCGAAAATATTTTTTAACCATTTTCACAAAAAGTGATTTTTTTTTTTTTTTTTCGACTTAAAAACGGTGACCCCGGACATGCTGAATTTGCGCCATTCTGAAAGGACCCCGAAAATAATTTTAACCATTTTCACAAAAAAGTGATTTTTTTTTTTTTTTTCGGGACTTAAAAACGGTGACCCCGGACATGCCGAATTTGCGCCATTCTGAAAGGACCCTGAAAATAATTTTAACCATTTAAAAAAAAGTTTTTTTTTTTTTTTTTTTTTTTCGACTTAAAAACGGTGACCCCGGACATGCCGAATTTGTGCCATTCTGAAAGGACCCTGAAATAATTTTTAACCATTTTCACAAAAAGTGATTTTTTTTTTTTTTTTTTTCGGGACTTAAAAACGGTGACCCCGGACATGCCGAATTTGCGCCATTCTGAAAGGACCCGAAAATATTTTTTAACCATTTTCAGAAAAAAGTGATTTTTTTTTTTTTTTTTCGGGACTTAAAAACGGTGACCCCGAACATGCCGAATTTGCGACATTCTGGAAAGGACCCCGAAAATATTTTTTTAACCATTTTCACAAAAAGTGATTTTTTTTTTTTTTTTTTTTTCGGGACTTAAAAACGGTGACCCCGACATGCCGAATTTGCGCCATTCTGAAAGGACCCCGAAAATAATTTTTAACCATTTTCACAAAAAGTGATTTTTTTTTTCGGGACTTAAAAACGGTGACCCCGGACATGCCGAATTTGCGCCATTCTGAAAGGACCCCGAAAATAATTTTAACCATTTAAAAAAAAGTTTTTTTTTTTTTTTTTTTTTTCGGGACTTAAAAACGGTGACCCCGGACATGCCGAATTTTGCGCCATTCTGGAAAGGACCCCGAAAATATTTTTTAACCATTTTCAAAAAAGTGATTTTTTTTTTTTTTTTTTTCGGGACTTAAAAACGGTGACCCTGAACATGCCGAATTTGCGCCATTCTGGAAAGGACCCCCGAAAATATTTTTTAACCATTTTCAAAAAAGTGATTTTTTTTTTTTTTTTTTTTTTTTCGGGACTTAAAACGGTGACCCCGAACATGCCGAATTTAGCATATTCTGAAAGGACCCCGGAAATATTTTTTAACCATTTTCACAAAAAAGATTTTTTTTTTTTTTTTTTTTCGACTTAAAAACGGTGACCCCGGACATGCCGAATTTGCGCCATTCTGGAAAGGACCCGAAAATATTTTTTAACCATTTTCACAAAAAGTGATTTTTTTTTTTTTTTTTCGGGACTTAAAAACGGTGACCCCGGACATGCCGAATTTGCGCCATTCTGAAAGGACCCCGAAAATAATTTTTAACCATTTTCACAAAAAAGTGATTTTTTTTTTTTTTTTCGGGACTTAAAACGGTGACATGCCGAATTTGCGCCATTCTGGAAAGGACCCGAAAATAATTTTTAACCATTTTCACAAAAAGTGATTTTTTTTTTTTTTTTTTTTTTCGGGACTTAAAAACGGTGACCCCGGACCATGCCGAATTTGCGCTATTCTGAAAGGACCACGAAAATATATTTTTAACCATTTTCACAAAAAGTGATTTTTTTTTTTTTTTTCGGGACTTAAAAACGGTGACCCCGGACATGCCGAATTTGCGCCATTCTGAAAGGACCCCGAAAAGAATTTTAACCATTTTCACAAAAAAGTGATTTTTTTTTTTTTTTTCGGACTTAAAAACGGTGACCCCGGACATGCCGAATTTGCGCCATTCTGAAAGGACCCCTAAAATATTTTTTAACCATTTTCACAAAAAGTGATTTTTTTTTTTTTTTTTTTTCGGGACTTAAAAACGGTGACCCTGGACATGCCGAATTTGCGCCATTCTGGAAAGGACCCCGAAAATAATTTTTAACCATTTTCACAAAAAAGTTATTTTTTTTTTTTTTTTTTCGGGACTTAAAAACGGTGACCCCGGACATGCCGAATTTGCGACATTCTGGAAAGGACCCCGAAATTAATTTTTAACCATTTTCACAAAAAATATATATATATATTTTTTTTTTCGGGACTTAACAACGGTGACCCTGGACATGCCGAATTTGCGCCATTCTGGAAAGGACCCCGAAAATATTTTTTAACCATTTTCAAAAAAAGTTTTTTTTTTTTTTTTCGGGACTTAAAAACGGTGACCCCGGACATGCCGAATTTGCGCCATTCTGGAAAGGACCCCGAAAATATTTTTTAACCATTTTCAAAAAAAAGTGATTTTTTTTTTTTTTTTTTTTTTCGACTTAAAAACGGTGACCCCGGACAAGCCGAAATTGCGACATTCTGGAAAGGACCCTGAAAATATTTTTAACCATTTTCACAAAAAGTGATTTTTTTTTTTTTTTTCGGGACTTAAAAACGGTGACCCCGGACATGCCGAATTTGCGCCATTCTGAAAGGACCCTGAAAATAATTTTTAACCATTTTCACAAAAAGTGATTTTTTTTTTTTTTTTTTCGGGACTTAAAAACGGTGACCCCGGACATGCCGAATTTGCGCCATTCTGGAAAGGACCCGAAAATATTTTTTAACCATTTTCACAAAAAGTGATTTTTTTTTTTTTTTTTTTTTTTTTTTTTTTTCGGGACTTAAAAACGGTGACCCCGGACATGCCGAATTTGCGCCATTCTGAAAGGACCCCGAAAATATTTTTTTAACCATTTTCAGAAAAAAGTGATTTTTTTTTTTTTTTTTTTTCGGGACTTAAAACGGTGACCCCGAACATGCCGAATTTGCGACATTCTGAAAGGACCCTGAAAATATTTTAACCATTTTCACAAAAAAGTGATTTTTTTTTTTTTTTTTTTTTCGGGACTTAAAAACGGTGACCCCGGACATGCCGAATTTGCGCCATTCTGAAAGGACCCGAATAATTTTTAACCATTTTCACAAAAAGTGATTTTTTTTTTCGGGACTTAAAAACGGTGACCCCGGACATGCCGAATTTGCGCCATTCTGAAAGGACCCTGAAAATAATTTTTAACCATTTAAAAAAGTTTTTTTTTTTTTTTTTTTTTTCGGGACTTAAAAACGGTGACCCCGGACATGCCGAATTTGCGCCATTCTGAAAGGACCCCGAAAATATTTTTTAACCATTTTCAAAAAAAAGATTTTTTTTTTTTTTTTTTTTCGACTTAAAAACGGTGACCCCGGAACATGCCGAATTTGCGACATTCTGAAAGGACCCCGAAAATATTTTTTAACCATTTTCAAAAAAGTGATTTTTTTTTTTTTTTTTTTTCGACTTAAAAACGGTGACCCCGAACATGCCGAATTTGCGACATTCTGAAAGGACCCCGAAAATATTTTTTAACCATTTTCACAAAAAAGTGATTTTTTTTTTTTTTTTTCGGGACTTAAAAACGGTGACCCCGGACATGCCGAATTTGCGCCATTCTGAAAGGACCCCGAAAATATTTTTTTAACCATTTTCACAAAAAGTGTTTTTTTTTTTTTTTTCGGGACTTAAAACGGTGACCCCGGACATGCCGAATTTGCGCCATTCTGAAAGGACCCCGAAAATAATTTTTAACCATTTTCACAAAAAAGTGATTTTTTTTTTTTTTTTTTTCGGGACTTAAAAACGGTGACCCCGGACATGCCGAATTTGCGACATTCTGAAAGGACCCCGAAAAATAATTTTAACCATTTTCACAAAAAGTGATTTTTTTTTTTTTTTTTTTTCGGGACTTAAAAACGGTGACCCTGACATGCCGAATTTGCGACATTCTGAAAGGACCCCGAAAATAATTTTTTAACCATTTTCACAAAAAGTGATTTTTTTTTTTTTTTTTCGGGACTTAAAAACGGTGACCCCGGACATGCCGAATTTGCGCCATTCTGGAAAGGACCCCGAAAATAATTTTTAACCATTTTCACAAAAAGTGATTTTTTTTTTTTTTTTTTCGGGACTTAAAAACGGTGACCCCGGACATGCCGAATTTGCGCCATTCTGAAAGGACCCTGAAAATATTTTTTAACCATTTTCACAAAAAAAAAAGTGATTTTTTTTTTTTTTTTTTCGGGACTTAAAAACGGTGACCCCGGACATGCCGAATTTGCGCCATTCTGGAAAGGACCCCGAAAATAATTTTTAACCATTTTCACAAAAAAGTTATTTTTTTTTTTTTTTTTTCGGGACTTAAAAACGGTGACCCCGGACATGCCGAATTTGCGACATTCTGAAAGGACCCCGAAAATATTTTTTAACCATTTTCAAAAAAAGTTTTTTTTTTTTTTTTTCGGGACTTAAAAACGGTGACCCCGGACATGCCGAATTTGCGCCATTCTGGAAAGGACCCCGAAAATATTTTTTAACCATTTTCAAAAAAGTGATTTTTTTTTTTTTTTTTTTTTCGGGACTTAAAAACGGTGACCCCGGACATGCCGAATTTGCGACATTCTGAAAGGACCCCGAAAATATTTTTAACCATTTTCACAAAAAAGTGATTTTTTTTTTTTTTTTTTTTCGGGACTTAAAAACGGTGACCCCGGACATGCCGAATTTGCGCCATTCTGGTAAAGGTCCCGAAAATAATTTTTAACCATTTTCACAAAAAAGTGATTTTTTTTTTTTTTTCGGGACTTAAAAACGGTGACCCCGGACATGCCGAATTTGCGCCATTCTGGAAAGGACCCCGAAAATAATTTTTAACCATTTTCAAAAAAAAAAGTGATTTTTTTTTTTTTTTTTTTCGACTTAAAAACGGTGACCCCGGGACATGCCGAATTTGCGCCATTCTGAAAGGACCCCGAAAATAATTTTTAACCATTTTCACAAAAAGTGATTTTTTTTTTTTTTTTTTTTCGGGACTTAAAAACGGTGACCCCGGACATGCCGAATTTGCGCCATTCTGAAAGGACCCGAAAATATTTTTTAACCATTTTCAGAAAAAAGTGATTTTTTTTTTTTTTTTTCGGGACTTAAAAACGGTGACCCCGGACATGCCGAATTTGCGCCATTCTGAAAGGACCCCGAAAATATTTTTTAACCATTTTCACAAAAAAGTGATTTTTTTTTTTTTTTTTTTTTTCGGACTTAAAAACGGTGACCCCGGACATGCCGAATTTGCGACATTCTGAAAGGACCCCGAAAATAATTTTTAACCATTTTCACAAAAAAGTGATTTTTTTTTTTTTTTTTTCGGGACTTAAAACCATGCCGAATTTGCGCCATTCTGGAAAGGACCCCGAAAATAATTTTTAACCATTTTCACAAAAAGTTTTTTTTTTTTTTCGGGACTTAAAAACGGTGACCCCGGACATGCCGAATTTGCGCCATTCTGAAAGGACCCCGAAAATAATTTTTAACCATTTTCACAAAAAAGTGATTTTTTTTTTTTTTTTTTCGGGACTTAAAAACGGTGACCCCGGACATGCCGAATTTGCGCCATTCTGAAAGGACCCCGAAAATATTTTTTAACCATTTTCAAAAAAGTTTTTTTTTTTTTTTTTTTTTCGACTTAAAACGGTGACCCCGACATGCCGAATTTGCGCCATTCTGAAAGGACCCCGAAAATATATTTTTAACCATTTTCAAAAAAAGTGTTTTTTTTTTTTTTTTTTTCGGGACTTAAAAACGGTGACCCCGAACATGACGAATTTGCGACATTCTGAAAGGACCCCGAAAATATTTTTTAACCATTTTCACAAAAAAGTGATTTTTTTTTTTTTTTTTTTTTTTTCGGGACTTAAAAACGGTGACCCGGACATGCCGAATTTGCGCCATTCTGAAAGGACCCTGAAAATATTTTTTAACCATTTTAAAAAAAAAGTGATTTTTTTTTTTTTTTTCGGGACTTAAAAACGGTGACCCCGGAACATGACGAATTTGCGACATTCTGAAAGGACCCCGAAAATATTTTTTAACCATTTTCACAAAAAAGTGATTTTTTTTTTTTTTTTTTTTTCGGGACTTAAAACGGTGACCCCGGACATGCCGAATTTGCGACATTCTGAAAGGACCCTGAAAATATTTTTAACCATTTTCACAAAAAGTTTTTTTTTTTTTTTCGGGACTTAAAAACGGTGACCCCGGACATGCCGAATTTGCGCCATTCTGGAAAGGACCCCGAAAATAATTTTAACCATTTTCACAAAAAAGTGATTTTTTTTTTTTTTTTCGGGACTTAAAAACGGTGACCCCGGACATGCCGAATTTGCGCCATTCTGGAAAGGACCCCAAAATAATTTTTAACCATTTTCACAAAAAAGTGATTTTTTTTTTTTTTTTTCGGGACTTAAAAACGGTGACCCGGACATGCCGAATTTGCGACATTCTGGAAAGGACCCCGAAAATAATTTTTAACCATTTTCACAAAAAAAGATTTTTTTTTTTTTTTTTTTCGGGACTTAAAAACGGTGACCCTGGACATGCCGAATTTGCGACATTCTGGAAAGGACCCCGAAAATATTTTTAACCATTTTCACAAAAAAGTGATTTTTTTTTTTTTTTCGGGACTTAAAAACGGTGACCCCGGACATGCCGAATTTGCGCCATTCTGGAAAGGACCCCGAAAATAATTTTTAACCATTTTCAAAAAATTGATTTTTTTTTTTTTTTTTGGGACTTAAAAACGGTGACCCCGGACATGCCGAATTTGCGCCATTCTGAAAGGACCCCGAAAATATTTTTTAACCATTTTCACAAAAAGTGATTTTTTTTTTTTCGGGACTTAAAAACGGTGACCCTGACATGCCGAATTTGCGCCATTCTGGAAAGGACCCCGAAAATAATTTTAACCATTTTCACAAAAAGTGATTTTTTTTTTTTTTTAACCATTTTCAAAAGGGACTTAAAAACGGTGACCCGGACATGCCGAATTTGCGCCATTCTGGAAAGGACCCCGAAAATATGTTTTAACCATTTTAAAAAAAAGTGTTTTTTTTTTTTTTTTCGGGACTTAAAAACGGTGACCCCGGACATGTCAATTTGCGCATTCTGAAAGGACCCCGAAAATAATTTTTAACCATTTTCACAAAAAAGTGATTTTTTTTTTTTTTTTTTTCGACTTAAAAACGGTGACCCCGGACATGCCGAATTTGCGACATTCTGGAAAGGACCCCGAAAATATTTTTTAACCATTTTCAAAAAAAAGTTTTTTTTTTTTTTTTTTTTTTTTTTCGGGACTTAAAAACTGTGACCCCGGACATGCCGAATTTGTGCCATTCTGAAAGGACCCCGAAAATAATTTTTAACCATTTTCAAAAAAAAGTGATTTTTTTTTTTTTTTTTTTTTTTTCGGGACTTAAAAACGGTGACCCCGGACATGCCGAATTTGCGCCATTCTGGAAAGGACCCCGAAAATATTTTTTAACCATTTTCACAAAAAAGTGATTTTTTTTTTTTTTTTTTCGGGACTTAAAAACGGTGACCCCGGACATGCCGAATTTGCGCCATTCTGGAAAGGACCCCGAAAATAATTTTTAACCATTTTCACAAAAAGTGATTTTTTTTTTTTTTTTTTTCGGGACTTAAAACGGTGACCCCGGACATGCCGAATTTGTGCCATTCTGGAAAGGACCCCGAAAATATTTTTTAACCATTTTCAAAAAAGTGATTTTTTTTTTTTTTTCGGACTTAAAAACGGTGACCCGGAACATGCCGAATTTGCGACATTCTGGAAAGGACCCCGAAAATATTTTAACCATTTTCACAAAAAGTGATTTTTTTTTTTTTTTTTTTTCGGGACTTAAAAACGGTGACCCGGACATGCCGAATTTGCGACATTCTGGAAAGGACCCTGAAAATAATTTTTAACCATTTTCACAAAAAGTGATTTTTTTTTTTTTTTTCGGGATTAAAAACGGTGACCCCGGACATGCCGAATTTGCGCCATTCTGGAAAGGACCCCGAAAATAATTTTAACCATTTAAAAAAAAGTGATTTTTTTTTTTTTTTTTTTTCGACTTAAAAACGGTGACCCCGGACATGCCGAATTTGCGCCATTCTGGAAAGGACCCCGAAAATAATTTTTAACCATTTTCACAAAAAAGTGATTTTTTTTTTTTTTTTTTCGGGACTTAAAAACGGTGACCCGGACATGCCGAATTTGCGCCATTCTGGAAAGGACCCGAAAATAATTTTTAACCATTTTCACAAAAAAGTGATTTTTTTTTTTTTTTTTTTCGGGACTTAAAAACGGTGACCCCGGACATGCCGAATTTGCGACATTCTGGAAAGGACCCCGAAAATATTTTTTAACCATTTTCACAAAAAAGTGATTTTTTTTTTTTTTTTTTCGGGACTTAAAAACGGTGACCCGGACATGCCGAATTTGCGCCATTCTGGAAAGGACCCCGAAAATAATTTTTAACCATTTTCAAAAAAAGTTTTTTTTTTTTTTTTTTTTCGGGACTTAAAAACTGGTGACCCCGGACATGCCGAATTTGCGCCATTCTGGAAAGGACCCCGAAAATAATTTTTAACCATTTTCACAAAAAAGTGATTTTTTTTTTTTTTCGGGACTTAAAAACGGTGACCCTGGACATGCCGAATTTGCGCCATTCTGGAAAGGACCCCGAAAATAATTTTTAACCATTTTCAAAAAAAAAAGATTTTTTTTTTTTTTTTTTTTCGGGACTTAAAAACGGTGACCCCGGACATGCCGAATTTGCGCCATTCTGGAAAGGACCCCGAAAATATTTTTTAACCATTTTCAAAAAAAGTGATTTTTTTTTTTTTTTTTCGGGACTTAAAAACGGTGACCCCGGACATGCCGAATTTGCGACATTCTGGAAAGGACCCCGAAAATATTTTTTAACCATTTTCACAAAAAATGATTTTTTTTTTTTCGACTTAAAAACGGTGACTCCGGACATGCCGAATTTGCGCCATTCTGGAAAGGACCCCGAAAATAATTTTTAACCATTTTCACAAAAAAAGTTTTTTTTTTTTTTTCGGGACTTAAAAACGGTGACCCCGGACATGCCGAATTTGCGCCATTCTGAAAGGACCCCGAAAATATTTTTTAACCATTTTCACAAAAAGTGATTTTTTTTTTTTTTTTTCGGGACTTAAAAACGGTGACCCTGGACATGCCGAATTTGCGCCATTCTGGAAAGGACCCCGAAAATATTTTTAACCATTTTCACAAAAAATTTTTTTTTTTTTTTTTCGGGACTTAAAAACGGTGACCCCCGGACATGCCGAATTTGCGCCATTCTGGAAAGGACCCCGAAAATAATTTTAACCATTTTCACAAAAAGTGATTTTTTTTTTTTTTTTTTTTTTTTTCGGGACTTAAAAACGGTGACCCTGGACATGCCGAATTTGCGCCATTCTGGAAAGGACCCCGAAAATATTTTTTAACCATTTTCACAAAAAAGTGATTTTTTTTTTTTTTTCGGGACTTAAAAACGGTGACCCCGGACATGCCGAATTTGCGCCATTCTGGAAAGGACCCCGAAAATAATTTTTAACCATTTTCACAAAAAAGTGATTTTTTTTTTTTTTTTTTCGGGACTTAAAAACGGTGACCCCGGACATGCCGAATTTGCGACATTCTGGAAAGGACCCCGAAAATATTTTTTAACCATTTTCACAAAAAAGTGATTTTTTTTTTTTTTTTCGGGACTTAAAAACGGTGACCCCGGACATGCCGAATTTGCGCCATTCTGGAAAGGACCCCGAAAATATTTTTTAACCATTTTCACAAAAAAGTGATTTTTTTTTTTTTTTTCGGGACTTAAAAACGGTGACCCCGGACATGCCGAATTTGCGCCATTCTGGAAAGGACCCCGAAAATAATTTTTAACCATTTTCAAAAAAGTGATTTTTTTTTTTTTTTCGGGACTTAAAAACGGTGACCCGGACATGCCGAATTTGCGCCATTCTGGAAAGGACCCCGAAAATAATTTTTAACCATTTTCACAAAAAAGTGATTTTTTTTTTTTTTTTTTCCCAGGACTTAAAAACGGTGACCCCGGACATGCCGAATTTGCGACATTCTGAAAGGACCTGAAAATATTTTTAACCATTTTCACAAAAAGTGATTTTTTTTTTTTTTTTTTCGGGACTTAAAAAAATGACCCCGGACATGCCGAATTTGCGCCATTCTGGAAAGGACCCGAAAATATTTTTAACCATTTTCACAAAAAAGTGATTTTTTTTTTTTTTTTTTCGACTTAAAAACGGTGACCCCGGACATGCCGAATTTGCGCCATTCTGGAAAGGACCCGAAAATATTTTTTAACCATTTTCACAAAAAAAGTGATTTTTTTTTTTTTTTTTTTTTTTTCGGGACTTAAAAACGGTGACCCCCGGACATGCCGAATTTGCGCCATTCTGAAAGGACCCCGAAAATAATTTTTAACCATTTTCACAAAAAGTGATTTTTTTTTATTTTTTTTTCGGGACTTAAAAACGGTGACCCCGGACATGCCGAATTTGCGACATTCTGAAAGGACCCCGAAAATATTTTTAACCATTTTCAAAAAAAAAGTGTTTTTTTTTTTTTTTTTTTTCGACTTAAAAACGGTGACCCCGGACATGCCGAATTTGCGCCATTCTGAAAGGACCCCGAAAATAATTTTTAACCATTTTCACAAAAAAGTGATTTTTTTTTTTTTTTTCGGGACTTAAAAACGGTGACCCCGGACATGCCGAATTTGGGCCTTTTTGAAAGGACCCCGAAAATATTTTTTAACCATTTTCACAAAAAAGTGATTTTTTTTTTTTTTTTTTGGACTTAAAAACGGTGACCCCGGACATGCCGAATTTGCGACATTCTGGAAAGGACCCCGAAAATAATTTTTAACCATTTTCACAAAAAGTGATTTTTTTTTTTTTTCGGGACTTAAAAACGGTGACCCCGGACATGCTGAATTTGCGCCATTCTGGAAAGGACCCCGAAAATAATTTTTAACCATTTTCAAAAAAGTTTTTTTTTTTTTTTTTCGGGACTTAAAAACGGTGACCCCGGACATGCCGAATTTGCGCCATTCTGGAAAGGACCCCGAAAATAATTTTTAACCATTTTCACAAAAAGTGATTTTTTTTTTTTTTTTTTTTTTTCGGGACTTAAAAACGGTGACCCCGGACATGCCAATTTGCGACATTCTGGAAAGGACCCCGAAAATATTTTTAACCATTTTCACAAAAAAAGTGTTTTTTTTTTTTTTTTTTTTTCGGGACTTAAAAACAGTGACCCCGGACATGCCGAATTTGCGCCATTCTGGAAAGGACCCCGAAAATAATTTTTAACCATTTTCAAAAAGTGTTTTTTTTTTTCGACTTAAAACGGTGACCCCGGACATGCCGAATTTGCGACATTCTGGAAAGGACCCCGAAAATATTTTTTTAACCATTTTCAAAAAAGTGATTTTTTTTTTTTTTTTTCGGGACTTAAAACGGTGACCCTGGACATGCCGAATTTGCGCCATTCTGGAAAGGACCCCGAAAATAATTTTTAACCATTTTCACAAAAAGTGATTTTTTTTTTTTTTTTTCGGGACTTAAAAACGGTGACCCCGGACATGCCGAATTTGCGCCATTCTGGAAAGGACCCCGAAAATATTTTTAACCATTTTCACAAAAAGTGTTTTTTTTTTTTTTTTTTCGGGACTTAAAAACGGTGACCCCGGACATGCCGAATTTGCGCCATTCTGGAAAGGACCCGAAAATAATTTTTAACCATTTTCAAAAAAAAAGTGATTTTTTTTTTTTTTCGGGACTTAAAACGGTGACCCTGACATGCCGAATTTGCGCCATTCTGGAAAGGACCCTGAAAATAATTTTTAACCATTTTCAAAAAAGTTTTTTTTTTTTTTTTTTTTTTCGGGACTTAAAAACGGTGACCCCGGACATGCCGAATTTGTGCCATTCTGGAAAGGACCCCGAAAATATTTTTTAACCATTTTCAAAAAAAGTGATTTTTTTTTTTTTTTTTTTTCGGGACTTAAAAACGGTGACCCGAACATGCCGAATTTATGACATTCTGGAAAGGACCCCGAAAATATTTTTTAACCATTTTCACAAAAAGTGATTTTTTTTTTTTTTTTCGGGACTTAAAAACGGTGACCCCGGACATGCCGAATTTGCGCCATTCTGGAAAGGACCCCGAAAATATTTTAACCATTTTCACAAAAAAAGATTTTTTTTTTTTTTTCGGGACTTAAAACGGTGACCCCGGACATGCCGAATTTGCGCCATTCTGGAAAGGACCCCGAAAATAATTTTTAACCATTTTCAAAAAAAGTGATTTTTTTTTTTTTTTTCGGGACTTAAAAACGGTGACCCCGGACATGCCGAATTTGCGACATTCTGGAAAGGACCCAAAATATTTTTAACCATTTTCACAAAAAGTGATTTTTTTTTTTTTTTTTTCGGGACTTAAAACGGTGACCCCGGACATGCCGAATTTGCGCCATTCTGAAAGGACCCGAAAATAATTTTTTAACCATTTTCACAAAAAGTGATTTTTTTTTTTTTTTATTTCGGGAATTAAAAACGGTGACCCCGGACATGCCGAATTTGCGACATTCTGGAAAGGACCCCGAAAATAATTTTTAACCATTTTCAAAAAAAAGTTTTTTTTTTTTTTTTTTTCGGGACTTAAAACGGTGACCCCGGACATGCCGAATTTGCGCCATTCTGGAAAGGACCCCGAAAATAATTTTTAACCATTTTCACAAAAAGTGATTTTTTTTTTTTTTTTCGGGACTTAAAAACGGTGACCCCGGACATGCCGAATTTGCGCCATTCTGGAAAGGACCCGAAAATATTTTTTAACCATTTTCACAAAAAGTGATTTTTTTTTTTTTTTTTTTTCGGGACTTAAAAACGGTGACCCCGGACATGCCGAATTTGCGCCATTCTGAAAGGACCCCGAAAATAATTTTTAACCATTTTCACAAAAAGTGATTTTTTTTTTTTTTTTTTCGACTTAAAACGGTGACCCCGGACATGCCGAATTTGCGCCATTCTGGAAAGGACCCTGAAAATAATTTTTAACCATTTTCAAAAAAAAGTGATTTTTTTTTTTTTTTTTTTTCGACTTAAAAACGGTGACCCCGGACATGCCGAATTTGCGCCATTCTGAAAGGACCCCGAAAATAATTTTTAACCATTTTCACAAAAAGTGATTTTTTTTTTTTTCGACTTAAAAACGGTGACCCCGACATGCCGAATTTGCGCCATTCTGAAAGGACCCCTGAAAATATTTTTTAACCATTTTCAAAAAAGTTTTTTTTTTTTTTTTTTCGGGACTTAAAACGGTGACCCCGGACATGCCGAATTTGCGCCATTCTGAAAGGACCCCGAAAATATTTTTTAACCATTTTCAAAAAAAAAAGTGATTTTTTTTTTTTTTTTTTTTTCGACTTAAAAACGGTGACCCCGGACATGACGAATTTGCGACATTCTGAAAGGACCCCGAAAATATTTTTTAACCATTTTCACAAAAAGTGATTTTTTTTTTTTTTTTTCGGGACTTAAAAACGGTGACCCCGGACATGCCGAATTTGCGCCATTCTGAAAGGACCCCGAAAATAATTTTTAACCATTTTCACAAAAAGTGATTTTTTTTTTTTTTTTTCGGGACTTAAAAACGGTGACCCCGGACATGCCGAATTTGCGACATTCTGGAAAGGACCCCGAAAATATTTTTTAACCATTTTCACAAAAAGTGATTTTTTTTTTTTTCGGGACTTAAAAACGGTGACCCCGGACATGCCGAATTTGCGCCATTCTGAAAGGACCCCGAAAATAATTTTTAACCATTTTCACAAAAAGTGATTTTTTTTTTTTTTTTTCGGGACTTAAAACGGTGACCCGGACATGCCGAATTTGCGCCATTCTGAAAGGACCCCGAAAATAATTTTTAACCATTTTCACAAAAAAGTGATTTTTTTTTTTTTTTTTTCGGGACTTAAAAACGGTGACCCCGGACATGCCGAATTTGCGCCATTCTGAAAGGACCCCGAAAATATTTTTAACCATTTTCACAAAAAGTGATTTTTTTTTTTTTTTTCGACTTAAAACGGTGACCCCGGACATGCCGAATTTGCGCCATTCTGGAAAGGACCCTGAAAATAATTTTTAACCATTTTCACAAAAAAGTGATTTTTTTTTTTTTTTTTTTTTCGACTTAAAAACGGTGACCCCGGACATGCCGAATTTGCGCCATTCTGAAAGGACCCCGAAAATATTTTTTAACCATTTTCACAAAAGTGATTTTTTTTTTTTTTTCGGGACTTAAAAACGGTGACCCCGGACATGCCGAATTTGCGCCATTCTGGAAAGGACCCCGAAAATATTTTTTAACCATTTTCAAAAAGTTTTTTTTTTTTTTCGACTTAAAAACGGTGACCCCGGACATGCCGAATTTGCGCCATTCTGAAAGGACCCCGAAAATATTTTTTAACCATTTTCAAAAAAGTGATTTTTTTTTTTTTTTTCGGGACTTAAAAACGGTGACCCCGGACATGCCGAATTTGCGCCATTCTGGAAAGGACCCCTAAAATAATTTTTAACCATTTTCACAAAAAAGTGATTTTTTTTTTTTTTTTTTCGACTTAAAACGGTGACCCCGGACATGCCGAATTTGCGCCATTCTGGAAAGGACCCCGAAAATATTTTTTAACCATTTTCACAAAAAAGTGATTTTTTTTTTTTTTTTCGACTTAAAAACGGTGACCCCGACATGCCGAATTTGCGCCATTCTGGAAAGGACCCTGAAAATATTTTTTAACCATTTTCACAAAAAGTGATTTTTTTTTTTTTTTTCGGGACTTAAAAACGGTGACCCCGGACATGCCGAATTTGCGCCATTCTGAAAGGACCCCGAAAATATTTTTTAACCATTTTCACAAAAAGTGATTTTTTTTTTTTTTTTTTTTTTCGGGACTTAAAAACGGTGACCCCGACATGCCGAATTTGCGCCATTCTGAAAGGACCCCGAAAATAATTTTTAACCATTTTCAGAAAAAAGTGATTTTTTTTTTTTTTCGGGACTTAAAAACGGTGACCCCGGACATGCCGAATTTGCGACATTCTGAAAGGACCCCGAAAATATTTTTAACCATTTTCACAAAAAAGTGTTTTTTTTTTTTTTTTTTTTTTTTCGACTTAAAAACGGTGACCCCGGACATGCCGAATTTGCGCCATTCTGAAAGGACCCCTGAAAATAATTTTTAACCATTTTCACAAAAAGTGATTTTTTTTTTTTTTTTCGGGACTTAAAAATCGGTGACCCCGGACATGCCGAATTTGCGCCATTCTGAAAGGACCCTGAAAATAATTTTTAACCATTTTCAAAAAAAAGTTTTTTTTTTTTTTTTTTTTTTCGGGACTTAAAAACGGTGACCCCGGACATGCCGAATTTGCGCCATTCTGGAAAGGACCCCGAAAATAATTTTTAACCATTTTCAAAAAAAAGTTGTTTTTTTTTTTTTTTTTTCGGGACTTAAAAACGTGACCCCGGACATGCCGAATTTGCGCCATTCTGAAAGGACCCCCGAAAATATTTTTTAACCATTTAAAAAAAAAAGTGTTTTTTTTTTTTTTTTTTTTTTCGACTTAAAAACGGTGACCCCGGAACATGACGAATTTGCGACATTCTGGAAAGGACCCCGAAAATATTTTTTAACCATTTTCACAAAAAAGTGATTTTTTTTTTTTTTTTTTTTTTTCGGGACTTAAAACGGTGACCCGGACATGCCGAATTTGCGCCATTCTGGAAAGGACCCCGAAAATAATTTTTAACCATTTTCACAAAAAGTTTTTTTTTTTTTTTTTTTCGGGACTTAAAACGGTGACCCCGGACATGCCGAATTTGCGCCATTCTGAAAGGACCCCGAAAATAATTTTTAACCATTTTCACAAAAAGTGATTTTTTTTTTTTTTTTTTTTTTTTCGGGACTTAAAAACGGTGACCCCGGACATGCCGAATTTGCGCCATTCTGAAAGGACCCTGAAAATATTTTTTTAACCATTTTCAAAAAAAGTTTTTTTTTTTTTTTTTTTTTTTTTCTTGGACTTAAAACGGTGACCCCGGACATGCCGAATTTGTGCCATTCTGGAAAGGACCCCGAAAATATTTTTTTTTAACCATTTTCAAAAAAGTTTTTTTTTTTTTTTTTTTTTTTTTCGGGACTTAAAAACGGTGACCCCGGAACATGCCGAATTTGCGACATTCTGAAAGGACCCTGAAAATATTTTTTAACCATTTTCACAAAAAGTGATTTTTTTTTTTTTTTTTTTTCGACTTAAAAACGGTGACCCCGACATGCCGAATTTGCGCCATTCTGGAAAGGACCCTGAAAATAATTTTTAACCATTTTCACAAAAAAGTGATTTTTTTTTTTTTTTTTTCGGGACTTAAAACGGTGACCCCGGACATGCCGAATTTGTGCCATTCTGGAAAGGACCCGAAAATATTTTTTAACCATTTTCAAAAAAGTGATTTTTTTTTTTTTTTTTTTTTCGACTTAAAACGGTGACCCCGAACATGCCGAATTTGCGACATTCTGAAAGGACCCCGAAAATATTTTTTAACCATTTTCACAAAAAAGTGTTTTTTTTTTTTTTTTTTTCGGGACTTAAAAACGGTGACCCCGGACATGCCGAATTTGCGCCATTCTGGAAAGGACCCCGAAAATAATTTTTAACCATTTTCACAAAAAGTGATTTTTTTTTTTTTTTCGGGACTTAAAAACGGTGACCCCGGACATGCCGAATTTGCGCCATTCTGGAAAGGACCCGAAAATAATTTTTAACCATTTTCACAAAAAAGTGATTTTTTTTTTTTTTTTTTTCGGGACTTAAAAACGGTGACCCCGGACATGCCGAATTTGCGCCATTCTGGAAAGGACCCCGAAAATATTTTTTAACCATTTTCAAAAAAAAGTGATTTTTTTTTTTTTTTTTTTTTTCGGGACTTAAAACGGTGACCCCGAACATGCCGAATTTGCGCCATTCTGGAAAGGACCCCGAAAATATTTTTTTAACCATTTTCAAAAAAAGTGATTTTTTTTTTTTTTTCGGGACTTAAAAACGGTGACCCCGGACATGCCGAATTTGCGCCATTCTGGAAAGGACCCCGAAAAGAATTTTTAACCATTTTCACAAAAAGTGATTTTTTTTTTTTTCGGGACTTAAAAACGGTGACCCCGGACATGCCGAATTTGCGCCATTCTGGAAAGGACCCTGAAAATAATTTTTAACCATTTAAAAAAAGTTTTTTTTTTTTTTTTTTTTCGACTTAAAAACGGTGACCCCGACATGCCGAATTTGCGCCATTCTGGAAAGGACCCCGAAAATAATTTTTAACCATTTTCACAAAAAGTGATTTTTTTTTTTTCGGGACTTAAAAACGGTGACCCCGGACATGCCGAATTTGCGCCATTCTGAAAGGACCCCGAAAATAATTTTTAACCATTTTCAAAAAAAGTTTTTTTTTTTTTTTTTTTTTTTTTTTTCGGGACTTAAAACGGTGACCCCGGACATGCCGAATTTGCGCCATTCTGGAAAGGACCCTGAAAATATTTTTTAACCATTTTCACAAAAAAGTTTTTTTTTTTTTTTTCGGGACTTAAAACGGTGACCCCGGACATGCCGAATTTGCGCCATTCTGGAAAGGACCCCGAAAATAATTTTTTAACCATTTTCACAAAAAAGTGATTTTTTTTTTTTTTTTTTTCGGGACTTAAAAACGGTGACCCTGACATGCCGAATTTGCGCCATTCTGGAAAGGACCCCGAAAATATTTTTTAACCATTTTCAAAAAAAAGTGATTTTTTTTTTTTTTTTTTTCGGACTTAAAAACGGTGACCCCGGACATGCCGAATTTGCGACATTCTGGAAAGGACCCCGAAAATATTTTTTAACCATTTTCAAAAAAAAGTGATTTTTTTTTTTTTTTTTTTTTTCGGGACTTAAAAACGGTGACCCCGGACATGCCGAATTTGCGCCATTCTGGAAAGGACCCCGAAAATAATTTTTAACCATTTTCACAAAAAGTTTTTTTTTTTTTTTTTTTCGGGACTTAAAAACGGTGACCCTGGACATGCCGAATTTGCGCCATTCTGAAAGGACCCCGAAAATAATTTTTAACCATTTAAAAAAAAGTTTTTTTTTTTTTTTTTTTTCGACTTAAAAACGGTGACCCCGGACATGCCGAATTTGCGCCATTCTGAAAGGACCCCGAAAATAATTTTTAACCATTTTCACAAAAAGTGATTTTTTTTTTTTTTTTTTTCGGGACTTAAAAACGGTGACCCCGGACATGCCGAATTTGCGCCATTCTGGAAAGGACCCGAAAATATTTTTTTAACCATTTTCAAAAAAGTGATTTTTTTTTTTTTTTTTTTTTCGGGACTTAAAAACGGTGACCCCGGAACATGCCGAATTTGCGACATTCTGAAAGGACCCGAAAATATTTTTTAACCATTTTCAAAAAAAGTTTTTTTTTTTTTTTTTTCGGGACTTAAAAACGGTGACCCCGGACATGCCGAATTTGCGCCATTCTGGAAAGGACCCCGAAAATAATTTTTAACCATTTTCACAAAAAAGTGATTTTTTTTTTTTTTCGGGACTTAAAAACGGTGACCCCGGACATGCCGAATTTGCGCCATTCTGGAAAGGACCCCGAAAATAATTTTTAACCATTTAAAAAAAAAAGTTTTTTTTTTTTTTTTTTTTTTTCGGGACTTAAAAACGGTGACCCTGGACATGCCGAATTTGCGCCATTCTGGAAAGGACCCCGAAAATAATTTTTAACCATTTTCAAAAAAAAAAAGTTTTTTTTTTTTTTTTTTTTCGGGACTTAAAAACTGTGACCCCGGACATGCCGAATTTGCGCCATTCTGGAAAGGACCCCGAAAATATTTTTTTAACCATTTTAAAAAAAAGTGTTTTTTTTTTTTTTTTTTTTTTCGGGACTTAAAAACGGTGACCCCGGACATGCCGAATTTGCGACATTCTGGAAAGGACCCCGAAAATATTTTTTAACCATTTTCACAAAAAGTGTTTTTTTTTTTTTTTTCGGGACTTAAAAACGGTGACCCGGACATGCCGAATTTGCGCCATTCTGAAAGGACCCCGAAAATAATTTTTAACCATTTTCACAAAAAAGTTTTTTTTTTTTTTTTTTTTTTTTTCGACTTAAAAACGGTGACCCCGGACATGCCGAATTTGCGCCATTCTGAAAGGACCCCGAAAATAATTTTTAACCATTTAAAAAAAAGTATATATATTTTTTTTTTTTTCGGGACTTAAAACGGTGACCCGGACATGCCGAATTTGCGCCATTCTGGAAAGGACCCGAAAATAATTTTTAACCATTTTCAAAAAAAGTGATTTTTTTTAATTTTTTTTTTTTTCGGACTTAAAAACGGTGACCCCGGACATGCCGAATTTGCGCCATTCTGGAAAGGACCCCGAAAATAATTTTTAACCATTTTCACAAAAAAGTGATTTTTTTAAAAAAAAATTTACGGGACTTAAAAACGGTGACCCTGGACATGCCGAATTTGCGCCATTCTGGAAAGGACCCCGAAAATAATTTTTAACCATTTTCAAAAAAAAGTTTTTTTTTTTTTTTTTTTTCGGGACTTAAAAACGGTGACCCCGGACATGCCGAATTTGCGACATTCTGGAAAGGACCCCGAAAATATTTTTTAACCATTTTAAAAAAAAGTGATTTTTTTTTTTTTTTTCGGGACTTAAAAACGGTGACCCCGGACATGCCGAATTTGCGCCATTCTGGAAAGGACCCCGAAAATAATTTTTAACCATTTAAAAAAAAGTATTTTTTTTTTTTTTTTTCGACTTAAAAACGGTGACCCCGGACATGCCGAATTTGCGCCATTCTGGAAAGGACCCCGAAAATAATTTTTAACCATTTTCACAAAAAGTGATTTTTTTTAATGATTTTTTTCGGGACTTAAAAACGGTGACCCCGGACATGCCGAATTTGCGCCATTCTGAAAGGACCCCGAAAATAATTTTAACCATTTTCACAAAAAGTGATTTTTTTTTAATTTTTTTTCGGGACTTAAAACGGTGACCCCGGACATGCCGAATTTGCGCCATTCTGGAAAGGACCCTGAAAATAATTTTTAACCATTTTCACAAAAAGTGTTTTTTTTTTTTTTTTCGGGACTTAAAAACGGTGACCCCGGACATGCCGAATTTGCGCCATTCTGAAAGGACCCCGAAAATATTTTTTGAACCATTTTCACAAAAAGTGATTTTTTTTTTTTTTTTTTCGGGACTTAAAAACGGTGACCCCGGACATGCCGAATTTGCGCCATTCTGAAAGGACCCCGAAAATAATTTTTAACCATTTAAAAAAAAAGTGTTTTCTTTTTTTTTTCGGGACTTAAAAACGGTGACCCCGGAACATGCCGAATTTGCGACATTCTGGAAAGGACCCCGAAAATATTTTTTAACCATTTTCACAAAAAGTGTTTTTTTTTTTTTTTTTTTTTTCGGGACTTAAAAACGGTGACCCCGGACATGCCGAATTTGCGCCATTCTGGAAAGGACCCCGAAAATAATTTTTAACCATTTTCACAAAAAGTGATTTTTTTTTTTTTTCGGGACTTAAAAACGGTGACCCCGGACATGCCGAATTTGCGCCATTCTGGAAAGGACCCCGAAAATAATTTTTTAACCATTTAAAAAAAAAAGTTTTTTTTTTTTTTTTTTCGGGACTTAAAAACGGTGACCCCGGACATGCCGAATTTGCGCCATTCTGGAAAGGACCCCGAAAATAATTTTTAACCATTTTCAAAAAAAGTGATTTTTTTTTTTTTTTTTCGGGACTTAAAAACGGTGACCCCGGACATGCCGAATTTGCGCCATTCTGAAAGGACCCCGAAAATAATTTATAACCATTTTCACAAAAAAGTGATTTTTTTAATTATTTTTTTCGGGACTTAAATACGGTGACCCCGGACATGCCGAATTTGCGCCATTCTGGAAAGGACCCCGAAAATAATTTTTAACCATTTTCACAAAAAAGTGTTTTTTTTTTTTTTTTTTTTTCGGGACTTAAAAACGGTGACCCCGGACATGCCGAATTTGCGCCATTCTGGAAAGGACCCCGAAAATATTTTTTAACCATTTTCACAAAAAAGTGATTTTTTTTTTTCGGGACTTAAAAACGGT